>NW_023505414.1:0-1041 GCF_004664715.2 Peromyscus leucopus | reverse complement strand
CTTAGGATTATTCTCAATGCGGTTGATGAAGATGTTGCCACCGTTATGGTCTACACTGGATAAAAGGGAATTCGGTTTTGGTTTTTTGATACAGGGTCTTCTGGACTGGAAACATCATGTAGCCTGGGGCAACCTTAAACTCATGGTAATCCTTCTGCCTCAGACACCTAAGTGATGGGATTTACAAGACTACAATATCACTCCTGGCGTTGCGCAACTCTTTGTTTTTTTTCAAAACAGGGTTTCTCTGTGTAGCTTTGGAGCCTGTCCTGGAACTCACTTTGTAGACCAGGCTGGCCTCGAACTCACAAGATTCGCCTGGCTCTGCCTCCCGAGTGCTGGGATTAAAGGCCTGCACCACTGCTGCCCGGCGTTTACGCAGCTCTTATAAGTAGTACGACACAGTGAGCAATGGCACCACTCATAAATGTGGATGAGTATGCACTGTAAGGAGCAGGTTAAGACAGAACAGGAATAGTAAACCCCTCCTTCTTACAATGTATATACCCTCACTACAAGGGCAAATGGTGAGTAGACCTACTAGGTTCTCATGCTTATTTCTGCATGATTGTAACAGTGATAGTGTACTTGCCTACCATGTACAAAAGAGTAAGCAAAAAAACAAATAAACAAAATAACCATTTATTTGAAGTAGGTGTGGAGGCTGAAGCAAGACTGTCGTTGAGTTCGAGGCCAGCCTGGGCTACCTAAAAGTTTCAAGCCAGCCTTGGTTATAGAGTGAGTTCTTGTCCCAACATGCAGACATACACAGAGACACACAGATACACGTATACAATGTGTACACACACAGACATTATACACAGACACACATATGAGACACATACACATACACACATACAGATACACATACACATTATACAGACGAGATACATACACAGACAACATACATTATACACACATACACATTATACCAGACAGACAGATATATACACAGACATTATGCACAAACATACACATTATGCATGGACACACCCAGAGACAGACAGACACACATTATATTGCACACAGACACACAAACAC